>NW_025533459.1:2407500-2415367 GCF_020615455.1 Coregonus clupeaformis | reverse complement strand
AATACAGTGAAAAGTCAAAAAATCACGTCCCTCCATTTGCAGGATTGCACTTTCTCTCTGAACTTGGTCACAACGCCTGCTTTTTTCCCGATCATTGGGGCGACCACCATCTGTAGCCAGCTGACAGCCGACCGTCCACCCACCAGCGCCAGTGGCGCGGTAAAAATATCGCGCCGCCGTCGTTGTATATTACGCACCAACTCCACGAACTCCCCGGGACGGTCCAATGTGTCATCAACTCCGCGATGAAAAATGGCACAGTTGTGCAACATTCGTACTGTTCGCAAAGCTCATCAATTGCAAACCGAAACGCAATAAATATTACTTTACTTTTGCTTTAACTGGCTGTCCAAATAACCACTGAAAGAATGGAAATCCTGTCCGCAACCGTGTTTCTTGTCAGGCTGATATTTGCAAAAGCCTGCCGTCAGGGCACACAATCTCCGCTGCCTTCATCATGCATGTTTTTACAAATTCACCCTCACTAAATGGTTTTGAAGCCACTCGCGATTTCACGAGCAATGAGGCAGCTAGCTTTCACTGCAGCGCCACTGATGTCTCGGCTGTGAGTAAACACAGACTGCCATGCTTCTTCCAGACCCGCCAACAGTTCATTCACCTTCTCTCATCTCCTCCGCTGTCCTTGGAAAGTTGTCACATTTGTCGGCATGAAGACTCGTTACAAGGGCGACGTAAGGTTATATTCTTCAGCACTACAACATGCTCTGAACACACCAACATACAGCTTTCCCATCCACTCCCTGATTAAATAGGATACCATTCTTCTTGGAACACTCTGCACTCTGCGTCCACTTTTCTTTTTTGATAGAGACATGTTGGGGCAATGAGGGTGCTAAACCACATAATGTTAAGGGTATAGAAGCCATGATATCGGAGCGGGCAAAAACAAAGTAGCATTGGTCACGTAATGTTAACCTACTTGCTCTGCCCCGGTGATTAAATAGTTTGCTTGCTTAACACAATTGCTATTGCGCACATCCAGTGGACGCAATTGGAACAGCAGTTTATTTTATTGGAAAATTGCAGCGTATTTTTATACTTTACAAAAAAATTGATTTAAAAAAATAAATAATAATAATAATAATAAATCTTAAAAAAAACTTTTTTTTTTTCTTTTTTCTTTTTTCTTTCAAAATCATCTTGCTGGGCCGGATTAAACCCGCTTAAGCGGCCTGATCCGCCCGCGGGCTGCAAGCTTGACACCCCTGGGTTGAGGGTTATCCACTCACGTATGACATTAAGCTTATCCATCGGACATTATTAGGCCACGATGGACTTCGGATAGTCTTGAACGCGATAAATACTTTATCGATCTTTTGCGCTGGGTCAACAAGAGCAAAAATGTTTTTTTGGGGACAGCACAAAAACAACAAGCATAGACATCTCAGTGTCGTGGATAAAGTTCTGAACGATCACAAAGATTTCCCAAGTTCAGACGCTCCGACGACCAGGGTTTCGCTTTCTGGAAGCTGATGTGGAGGAAACCTCTCGAAAGAGTGAATACTCAAAAGCCGCCGGCTCCAGATGGCGCTCCTCGTGGGCGCGTCTCAGGTGTGCGCTTGCCAGCTGCCGGGCATCTTCTCCGATATCTTCAACCTGTCCCTGTCCCCCCATCTGCTTTAAGGAGACCATCATCCCAGTGCCCAAGAAAAATAAGGTGACATGCACACTGGACCCACTCCAACTTGCATCGACACTTCACATGGCCGGGAAACTTACTATCTGGAGCAAGAGGAACACCTCAACTGAATGTGACAACGCTGTTCACTGACTACAGTTCAGCTGCTCAACTATATTGACTTTACCTTCAAATGCTTACTTTACGAGCCAACAGCAGAATGAAAAAGTAAGACAAGATTAAAGAGGTGGTAATGCACACAAGAAAATAACAATACTTTTTTTTATATACCAGGAGCACCTGTACCGAGTTAATGTGCAGCTGGTACGGCAAATGAGGTAATTGAGGTAATATGTACAGTTGAAGTCAGCAAAGCCCTACATACACTTAGGGTGGAGCTCACTAAACCTCGCCTTTTCAAACTACGCTCCACACATTTCTTGTTAACAAAGCATAGTTTTAGCAAGTCGGTTAGGACATCTACTTTGTGCATGACACAAATTTTTTTGTCATTTTTACAACTAACTGTGAATAGACAGATTATTTCAATTATAATTCACTGTATCACAACTAATGGTCAGTTTACATACACTAAGCTGACTGTGTCTTTAAACAGCTTGGAAAATTTAGAAAGTGATGTCATGTTTAGATGCTTCTGATAGGCTTTGAGCATCATTTCCCAGCTCAATCTGGGGTGTACCTGTGGGATGTATTTCCTCCAGGCGCCAACCTGGGAAAATCAAAAGAAATCGAAAGCCAAGACCCAGAAACTAAATTGTAGACTCCTCCAATAAGTCTGGGTTCATCCTTGGGAGCAATTTCAAACGCCTATACACGTTCCAACATCTGTACAAACAATACTACCCAAGTATAAACACCATTGGACCACGCAGCCGTTAACCGCTCAGGAAGGAGACGCTGCTTCTGGCTCTCGCTAGAGATGAAACGTATTTGATGCGAAAAGGGCAAATCAATCCAGCAACAAACAGCAAAGCAGACCTTCCGTGAAGATGCTGGAGGAAAAGGTGAGTATCTACATCCACAGTAAAAACAAGTCCTATATCGACATAACCTGAAAGGCCGTTTCAGCAAGGAAGAGGCCACTGCTCCAAAACCACCATAAAAATCCAGACTACAGTTTGCAACTGCACATGGGGACAAAGGATCGTATTTTTGGAGAAATTCCTGGGTCTGATGAAACAAAAAATAGAACTGTTTGGCCATAATGACTAACGCTATGTTTGAAGGAAAAAAGGGGGAGTCTTCAAGAGGAACGACCATCCAACGAGCACGGGGGTTGGCAGCATCATGCTGTTGGGGTGTTTGTGCAGGAGGGATCCGGTGGACTTCACAAAATAGATGGCATCATGAGGAAGGAAAAGAGATATTGAAGCAACATCTCAAGACATCAGTCAAGATAGTTAAAGCTTGGTCGCAAATGAATCTTCCAAATGGAAGATTACTTCCAAAGTTGAGCCAAACATGGCTTGACGGACAACAAAGTCAAGGTATTGGAGTGGTCACCACACAAAGCCCTGACCTCAATCCTATGACAAAAATTTGTGGGATGAACTGAAAAAGGCAAAGCGAGCGAAGGCCTGAGCAAACCTGACTCCAGTTAGCACCAGCTCTGCCAGGATGGAATGGGACAAAATGTACCAAATTGCAACCATCGTGGGGATTGCTTGTGGAAGGCTACCCAAAATGTTTGAATCGGGTTAAACAACTCTAAAGGCAATGCGACCAAATACTAATTGAGTGTATAAACTTCTGACCCACTGGGAATGTGATGAAAGAAATAAAAGCTTAAAATAAATCATTCTCTCTACTATTTTTCTGACATTTCACATTCTTAAAGCAAAGTGGGTGATCCTAACTGACCTAAGACAGGGAATTTTTTACTAGGATTAAATGTCAGGAATTGTGAAACTGAGTTTTTAAGGTATTGGGCATAAGGTGTATGTAAACTCTCCGACTTCAACTGTATAAGGAGGTGCGTAAAAGTGACTAGGCAATCAGGATAGAGAAAAGTAAAGTAGCAAAGGCAGTGTATGGAAGAGGGTGGAACGTTTGTGTGTGTGTGAGTGTGTGTGTAAGGCGCAATATGATGAGTGTGTGTGTGTGTTTTGTGTGTTGGAGTAAGTCAATGTGTGTGTGTGAGTGTGTGGGTAGAATCCAGTGAGTGTGAGCATAAAGCCATTGTAAGAACGCTAGTGCCCAAAACACAGGGGGTTAATGCAAATAGTCCGGTAGCCACTTAACACCAATAACTGTTCAGCAGTTTATGGGGTGGGGTGTAGAACTGTTCAGAAGCCCTTTGGCACAGACTTATGGTGCTCCAGTGCCGTCGGCGGGCAGAGAGAACAGCCTATGACTAGGGTGGCTGGAGTCTTGACCATTTTTAGGGACCTCCCTCTGACACCGCCTGGTATAGAGGTCCTGGATGGCAGGGAACCCGGATTCAGGTGATGTACTGGGCCGTACGCACTACCCTCTGTTGCGTATTGCGGCCGGATGCCGAGCAGTTGCGATAAGGCCAAGCGGGTGATGCAGCCAGTCAAGATGCTCTGGATGGTGCAGCTGTAGAACTATTTGAGGATCTGGAGGACCCAAAACAAATTCTATTCAGCTTCCTGAGGAGGAAGAGGCGTGATGATCTTGCCCTCTTCACAACTGAGTTGCAGTTTTGGACTGGTGATAGGTTCTTAGGTGATATGGACACAGAGTAACCTGGAAGCTCTCGAACACCTGCCCACCACAGCACTGTCGATGTGAATGGGGGGCATGCTTTCCCTCTGGTTCTGTAGTCCACCATCAGCTCCTTTGTCTTGCTGACATTGAGGGAGAGTGTTAAGCTGTCCTGGCACCACACGTCCAGGTCTTGATCTCGCCAGTAGGCTGCCCCCATCGCGGGCCGGGATCAGGCCACCACCGCCGTGTCGTCCGGAAAAATGTAATGACAGTGCTGAGCCGGGGCGCCGCGCCACGCAGTCGGTGGTGAACAGGGGAGTAGAGGAGGGGACCACACGCATTCCCTGAGGGGCAACCTGGCGTTGGAGGATCAGCGCGGGCGGAGGTGTTGTTGCTTACCCTACGCACCTGGGGGCGTGCCCGCCAGGAAGTCCAGGATCCAGCTGCAGAGGGAGGCGTTTAGTCCCAGGGTCCTTAGCTTAGGGATGAGCTTTAGGGCACTATGCTGTTGGAAAAGCTGAGTTCGCAGTCAATGAACAGCATTCTCAACGTAGGTATTCCTTTTGTCCAGGTGGGAGAGGGCAGTGTAGAGCGTACTAGAGATTGCACCATCTGTAGGATCTGTTGGGGGGTATGCAAACTGAGAGGGGTCTAGGGTTTTGGGATGATGCTGTTGCTACGAGATCGATTGAGAGTCAGGCAGTTTTAAGTTCCCCTGCGTCCACATCACCGAGGACTCCACATGAACCAACAACACAACCCGATCTCGAAAACCATTTCTGTGAGGACCCGCACGGGGCATTGTCATGCTGAAACAGGAAAAGGGCCTTCCCCAAACTTTTTACAAAGTTGAAGCACAGAATCGGCCCAGGACGTCATTGTATGCTGTAGCGAAATATTTCCCTTCACTCGGAACCTTTGGAAAAATAGCCACAGACCATTGTTCCTCATCCACCAAAACTTTGCAGTTGGCACTATGCATTGGGGCAGGCGAAGCGGCTTCTCCCGGCATCCGCAGAAACCCAGATTTGTTCGGTCAGACTGCTGTAGATGGTGAAGCGTGATTCAAAACTCCAGAGAACGCGCTTCACTGCTCCAGAGTCCAAGGCGCGAACTTTACAGCACCACTCCAGCTGATTGCGCTTGCACATTGCGATGGTGATCTTAGGCTTGTGTGTGTGCAGCTGCATGGCAATGACACATATTTCATGAAGCTCGAAAAGTTATTGAGTTGACGTTGCTTCCAGAGGCAGTTTAGATTCGGTGGTGAGTGTTCAACCAAGGACAGATGGACATACCGCACAAGGCCCAGCACGAGCGGTCCGCTCTGTGAGCTTGTGTGGCTCTACCACTTGCACGGCTGGAGCCGTTGTTGCCCCTTGTACATTTCCACTTCAAATAACAGCACTTACAACTGGACTCGGAAGGCAGTCTCTAGCAGGGGGCAGAAATTTGGACGAACTGACTTGTTGGAAAGGGGCATCCCAGACGGTGCCATCGCTTGAAAGTCACTGAGTTCTTCAGTAAGGGCCATTTACACTGCCAATGTTTGACTATGGACATTGCATGGCGGTGTAAAGCTTGATTTTATACACCTGTCAGCAACGGGTGTAGCTGAAATAGCCGAATCCACTTAATTCTGAAGGGGTCGGTCCACATACTTTTTTATATATAGTGTACTTTCTAAGGTAGCTGAAGAAATTCTGCATGCTACCATGGGTCCTCTCCAAATACTACCGCACATGCGCATTGAGGGCATCCTGACCGGTTGCATCACGGCAGTGGTACAGGAATTACTCCGGGGTGGTGAAGACCCCAGTACATCACTGGGACCGAAATGGCTCCACTGATCCAGGACACTACTGAAAACAGTGCCTGAGGATCATCGGGACCCCATCAAGAAGCTGTTCGCTCCCTTACCACCGGGCAGCTGTATAGGACACGAGGTCTGATACCAACAGGCTCAGAGAAGCTTCTACCCACAAGCCATCAGACTGTATCGGAGCTTGAGGTCCGATACCGACAGGTCCCAGAGACAGTTTCTATCCACAAGCCATCAGACTGTATCGGAGCTTGAGGTCTGATACCAACAGGCTCAGAGACAGTTTCTGTCCACAAGCCATCAGACTGTATCGGAGCTTGAGGTCTGATACCAACAGGCTCAGAGACAGTTTCTATCCACAAGCCATCAGACTTCTGAACACTTGAGCTGGACTGACCACCTGCTCTGATTCTCCGCACCTTAGCACACATGCACTCACCCACCACTCACGCACTCACGCACACACCCACGCACGCACACGCATCACGCACACACACACACACACACACACACACACACACACACACCACCCACACACACACACACACACACACACACACACACACACACACACACACACACACACACACACACACACACACACACACACACACACACACACACACCCACACACACACACACACACACACACACACACGCACACACACACACACACACACACACCCACACACATAAATTCATGCTACACATACAACACAACTGCAGCTACCAGACTCTTATTATGAAATAAATGCTGCTTAATTTAAACACTTGCCTCCCTTCCCCAAAACACATATATATTTGACTACAAATTGAGCTTCCTATAATAAACGTTACAGTGTATTGGGAAAAGTATTCAGACCCTGACTTTTTCCACATTTTTGTTACATTACAGCCTTATTCTAAAATTGATTAAATTAAATTGATTAAATTCATGTTTTTCCCCAACAAAGCAAAAACAGGTTTTTAGAAATTGTAAATTTTAATTAAAAATTAAAAACAGAAATACCTCATTTACATAAGTATTCAGGACCTTTGCTATGAGACTCACCCTTGCTGCATCCTGTCCACTGACCATCAGATGTTTCACAACTTGGACATGATTTGGAAAGTCACACACCTGTCTATATAAGGTCCCACATAAGGCCACTCAGACAGTGCAGAGAGGCCAGACGAAAGACACTGCTCAGTAAAAAGGCACATGACAGCCCGGGCTGGAGTTTGCCAAAAGGCACCCAGGTGACTCTCAGACCATGAGAAACAAGATTCTCTGGCCTGATGAAACCAAGATTGGAACTTTTGACCCGGAATGCCAAGCGCCACGTCCGGAGGAAACCTGGCACCATCCCTGTGTTGAAACATGGAAGTGGTGGCAGCATCGTGCTGGGGGGATGTTGAACGTTAGGAATGATGAATGGAGCAAAAGCACAGAGAGATCCTTGATGAAAAACTGCTCCAGAGTGCCTTCAGGGCCTGGGGTGAAGGTGTCACCTTCCAACAAGGACAACGACCCTAAGTACACAGCCAAAACAATGCAGAAGTGGCTTCGGACACGCCCCTGAATCGCCCTTGAGTGGCCCAGCCAGAGCCCGGACTTGAACCCGAAACATCTCTGGAAAGACCTGAAAATAGCTGTGCAGCGATCACTCCTCATCCAACCTGACAGAGCTTGAGAGGATCTGCAGAGAAGAACGGGAGAAACTCCCCAAATACAG
>NW_025533459.1:2375000-2402500 GCF_020615455.1 Coregonus clupeaformis | reverse complement strand
AGGCTGTAAACTGCAGTGAAAAAATTGTAATTTGAATAATAGCGCAAAAGAACGTTGAATGTTTAATTCGATTGATTCCATTTGGATCAGTTGTGGGTCTGCTCTGAACAGTATAAGGTCTAGAAAGGCACAGTAGCAGGACAGTCTGGCTGTTTTTCACTTCTGATACTGATGCGCTGTCTGTAAGTCCTCCTATAATAATGTAGCCACACAGGCCTGTGTTCCCAGCAGTCCTCCTATAATAATGTAGCCACACAGGCCTGTGTTCCCAGCAGTCCTCCTATAATAATGTAGCCACACAGGCCTGTGTTCCCAGCAGGCCTCCTATAATAATGTAGCCACACAGGCCTATGTTCCCAGCAGGCCTCCTATAATAATGTGGCCACACAGGCCTGTGTTCTCAGCAGTCCTCCTATAATAATGTAGCCACACAGGCCTGTGTTCCCAGCAGTCCTCCTATAATAATGTAGCCACACAGGCCTGTGTTCCCAGCAGTCCTCCTATAATAATGTAGCCACACAGGCCTGTGTTCCCAGCAGTCCTCCTATAATAATGTAGCCACACAGGCCTGTGTTCCCAGCAGGCCTCCTATAATAATGTAGCCACACAGGCCTATGTTCCCAGCAGGCCTCCTATAATAATGTGGCCACACAGGCCTGTGTTCTCAGCAGTCCTCCTATAATAATGTAGCCACACAGGCCTATGTTCCCAGCAGTCCTCCTTTAATAATGTAGCCACACAGGCCTGTGTTCCCAGCAGGCCTCCTATAATAATGTAGCCACACAGACCTATGTTCCCAGCAGGCCTCCTATAATAATGTGGCCACACAGGCCTGTGTTCCCAGCAGTCCTCCTATAATAATGTAGCCACACAGGCCTATGTTCCCAGCAGTCCTCCTTTAATAATGTAGCCACACAGGCCTATGTTCCCAGCAGTCCTCCTATAATAATGTAGCCACACAGGCCTGTGTTCCCAGCAGTCCTCCTATAATAATGTAGCCACACAGGCCTGTGTTCCCAGCAGTCCTCCTATAATAATGTGGCCACACAGGCCTGTTCCCAGCAGGCCCAGTTATTCAGGAAAGCTTAACACACGTTCTGCCTCCTTTCCGATCCGAACGGCTATTCCTAGACCAAGAACGTAATGCTTCTGTCACGCCCTGGCTCTGGGGACGCTTGTATGTTGAGCCAGGGTGTGAGTTTTCTTTGTTTGTTCTAGTTTTGTAGTTCTATGTTGGCCAGGGTGGCTCCCAATCGGAGACGGCTGTAGCTCGTTGTCTCTGATTGGGAGCCATACTTAGGTAGCCGTTTGGCATTGTTTTGTGTGGGATCTTGTTCCGTATGGTTTGTGTCTGTGACCAAGGACGTCACGTATCGTTTTGTTGTTTTGTTCGTGTGGTATTAAAATAAATAAGTATGTTCAATCATCACGCTGCGCATTGGTCCACTTCTTCTCAGGACGATCGTGACAGCTTCAATATAGCCTAAATATGTATTTTATGTGTGGCATAAACACAACTAGTCACAATGTTTTAATCTGATGAATCTATAAAGTTACTTCACATGTCTCCTGTAGGCTCTCTGCACATGTTCATCCACTCCACTGTAATATAATTCCAGCATCCAAACCGCGCAACAGCCATTAGATTAATGTAAAGAGACGTGAAAATATTTTTTTTTACGTTGGGGAGTGGGGAGCATTTTTTTTTTTATGACACCTCAAGTTTCTTGCGCACCACAAGACTGTGTTGGCCCGCTGAGCTAAATCCTAGGAATTAGGTTGGGAAGCTAACCCAAGTCGTGTGGTGTGAAGTAATGTGACTCATCGTGTGAGCATGGTTCAAAGTTATACCCATAGTAATCTCACACCTTGGCCAAAAGAGACCAAACCCACTGTCTAATGGTGTCCACTGTAGTCTGTACGTAAGGCCTTGGACCAAACCCACTGTCTAATGGTGTCCACTGTAGTCTGTACGTAAGGCCTTGGACCAAACCCACTGTCTAATGGTGTCCACTGTAGTCTGTACGTAAGGCCTTGGACCAAACCCACTGTCTAATGGTGTCCACTGTAGTCTGTACGTAAGGCCTTGGCTTCATGATACAGTATTTCAAAGAGGCTGTCATATTTCACAGCCTAGTGCAAAGCGACACGGGGTAAAGGAAGAAGACACGTCTGTTTGTGTCTTTTGTAAATAACACAGCCATCTTTGAATGTCCTGTAAATTTGCCTATATCACTATTTAGCCATGGGATACTCCACAATACATGACAGGTTGTTTGCTAATGTTCTCTGTGGCACTTTAAAGTGGTTACATCTCTGTGAAAATCTTAGTTCAGTGACAGTGAGGTGTAGCTTGGTCACAGACTTTTGATCATAGACGTTAGCAAGAGAGCACAAATATCTGGAACCAGGCTAGGACAGAAAGAGAGAGCTGACTGGAGATCAGAAGAGACCAGTAGCTATGAGTTACTGTCCTCCCCTAACCTTCAGCTAACCCTTCTCATGTATAACTAACTATGAGTTACTGTCCTCCCCTAACCTTCAGCTAACCCTTCTCATGTATAACTAACTATGAGTTACTGTCCTCATCTCAACCTTCAGCTAACCCTTCTCATGTATAACTAACTATGAGTTACTGTCCTCCCCCTAACCTCCAGCTAACCCTTCTCATGTATAACTAGCTAGAGTTACTGTCCTCATCTCAACCTTCAGCTAACCCTTCTCATGTATAACTAACTATGAGTTACTGTCCTCCCCTAACCTTCAGCTAACCCTTCTCATGTATAACTAACTATGAGTTACTGTCCTCATCTCAACCTTCAGCTAACCCTTCTCATGTATAACTAGCTATGAGTTACTGTCCTCCCCCTAACCTTCAGCTAACCCCTTCTCATGTATAACTAACTACGAGTTACTGTCCTCATCTCAACTTTCAGCTAACCCTTCTCATGTATAACTAACTATGAGTTACTGTCCTCCCTAACCTTCAGCTAACCCTTCTCATGTATAACTAACTATGAGTTACTGTCCTCCCCCTAACCTTCAGCTAACCCTTCTCATGTATAACTAACTATGAGTTACTGTCCTCACCTAACCTTCAGCTAACCCTTCTCATGTATAACTAACTATGAGTTACTGTCCTCCCCTAACCTTCAGCTAACCCTTCTCATGTATAACTAACTTATGAGTTACTGTCCTCCCCTAACCTTCAGCTAACCCTTCTCATGTATAACTAACTATGAGTTACTGTCCTCCCCCTAACCTTCAGCTAACCCTTCTCATGTATCAACTAACTATGAGTTACTGTCCTCATCTCAACCTTCAGCTAAACCTTCTCATGTATAACTAACTATGAGTTACTGTCCTCCCAAACCTTCAGCTAACCCTTCTCATGTATAACTAACTATGAGTTACTGTCCTCCCCTAACCTTCAGCTAACCCTTCTCATGTATAACTAACTATGAGTTACTGTCCTCCCCTAACCTTCAGCTAACCCTTCTCATGTATAACTAACTATGAGTTACTGTCCTCCCCTAACCTTCAGCTAACCCTTCTCATGTATAACTAACTATGAGTTACTGTCCTCCCCTAACCTTCAGCTAACCCTTCTCATGTATAACTAACTATGAGTTACTGTCCTCATCTCAACCTTCAGCTAACCCTTCTCATGTATAACTAACTATGAGTTACTGTCCTCCCCTAACCTCCAGCTAACCCTTCTCATGTATAACTAGCTATGAGTTACTGTCCTCATCTCAACCTTCAGCTAACCCTTCTCATGTATAACTAACTATGAGTTACTGTCCTCCCCTAACCTTCAGCTAACCCTTCTCATGTATAACTAACTATGAGTTACTGTCCTCATCTCAACCTTCAGCTAACCCTTCTCATGTATAACTAGCTATGAGTTACTGTCCTCCCCTAACCTTCAGCTAACCCTTCTCATGTATAACTAACTATGAGTTACTGTCCTCATCTCAACTTTCAGCTAACCCTTCTCATGTATAACTAACTATGAGTTACTGTCCTCCCCTAACCTTCAGCTAACCCTTCTCATGTATAACTAACTATGAGTTACTGTCCTCCCTAACCTTCAGCTAACCCTTCTCATGTATAACTAACTATGAGTTACTGTCCTCCCTAACCTTCAGCTAACCCTTCTCATGTATAACTAACTATGAGTTACTGTCCTCCCCTAACCTTCAGCTAACCCTTCTCATGTATAACTAACTATGAGTTACTGTCCTCCCCCTAACCTTCAGCTAACCCTTCTCATGTATAACTAACTATGAGTTACTGTCCTCCCCTAACCTTCAGCTAACCCTTCTCATGTATAACTAACTATGAGTTACTGTCCTCATCTCAACCTTCAGCTAAACCTTCTCATGTATAACTAACTATGAGTTACTGTCCTCCCCTAACCTTCAGCTAACCCTTCTCATGTATAACTAACTATGAGTTACTGTCCTCATCTCAACCTTCAGCTAACCCTTCTCATGTATAACTAACTATGAGTTACTGTCCTCCCCCTAACCTTCAGCTAACCCTTCTCATGTATAACTAACTATGAGTTACTGTCCTCCCCCTAACCTTCAGCTAACCCTTCTCATGTATAACTAACTATGAGTTACTGTCCTCCCCCTAACCTTCAGCTAACCCTTCTATGTATAACTAACTATGAGTTACTGTCCTCCCCTAACCTTCAGCTAACCCTTCTCATGTATAACTAACTATGAGTTACTGTCCTCCCCCTAACCTTCAGCTAACCCTTCTCATGTATAACTAACTATGAGTTACTGTCCTCCCCTAACCTTCAGCTAACCCTTCTCATGTATAACTAACTATGAGTTACTGTCCTCCCCTAACCTTCAGCTAACCCTTCTCATGTATAACTAACTATGAGTTACTGTCCTTCTCAACCTTCAGCTAACCCTTCCCATGTATAACTAACTATGAGTTACTGTCCTCATCTCAACTTTCAGCTAACCCTTCTCATGTATAACTAACTATGAGTTACTGTCCTCCCCTAACCTTCAGCTAACCCTTCTCATGTATAACTAACTATGAGTTGTCTTCTCTAACCTTCAGCTAGCCCTTGCTCATGGGCACTGCATCGCGAGTTAACTGTCCTCACCTAACCTTCAGCTAACTCTTCATGTATAACTAACTATGAGTTACTGTCCTCCCTAACCTTCAGCTAACCCTTCTCATGTATAACTAACTATGAGTTACTGTCCTCATCTCAACCTTCAGCTAACCCTTCTCATGTATAACTAACTATGAGTAACTGTCCTCCCCTAACCTTCAGCTAACCCTTCTCATGTATAACTAGCTATGAGTTACTGTCCTCCCCTAACCTTCAGCTAACCCTTCTCATGTATAACTAACTATGAGTTACTGTCCTCATCTCAACCTTCAGCTAACCCTTCTCATGTATAACTAACTATGAGTTACTGTCCTCCCCTAACCTTCAGCTAACCCTTCTCATGTATAACTAACTATGAGTTACTGTCCTCCCCTAACCTTCAGCTAACCCTTCTCATGTATAACTAACTATGAGTTACTGTCCTCCCCTAACCTTCAGCTAACCCTTCTCATGTATAACTAACTATGAGTTACTGTCCTCCCCCTAACCTTCAGCTAACCCCTTCTCATGTATAACTAACTATGAGTTACTGTCCTCCCCCTAACCTTCAGCTAACCCCTTCTCATGTATAACTAACTATGAGTTACTGTCCTCCCCTAACCTTCAGCTAACCCTTCTCATGTATAACTAACTATGAGTTACTGTCCTCCCCCTAACCTTCAGCTAACCCTTCTCATGTATAACCAACTACGAGTTACTGTCCTCCCCTAACCTTCAGCTAACCCTTCTCATGTATAACTAACTATGAATTACTGTCCTCATCTCAACCTTCAGCTAACCCTTCTCATGTATAACTAACTATGAGTTACTGTCCTCCCCCTAACCTTCAGCTAACCCTTCTCATGTATAACTAACTATGAGTTACTGTCCTCCCCTAACCTTCAGCTAACCCTTCTCATGTATAACTAACTATGAGTTACTGTCCTCCCCTAACCTTCAGCTAACCCTTCTCATGTATAACTAACTATGAGTTACTGTCCTCCTCTAACCTTCAGCTAACCCTTCTCATGTATAACTAACTATGAGTTACTGTCCTCCCTAACCTTCAGCTAACCCTTCTCATGTATAACTAACTTCGAGTTACTGTCCTCCCCTAACCTTCAGCTAACCCTTCTCATGTATAACTAACTATGAGTTACTGTCCTCCCCTAACCTTCAGCTAACCCCTTCTCATGTATAACTAACTACGAGTTACTGTCCTCCCCTAACCTTCAGCTAACCCTTCTCATGTATAACTAACTATGAGTTACTGTCCTCCCCTAACCTTCAGCTAACCCTTCTCATGTATAACTAACTATGAGTTACTGTCCTCCCCCTAACCTTCAGCTAACCCTTCTCATGTATAACTAACTATGAGTTACTGTCCTCCCCTAACCTTCAGCTAACCCTTCTCATGTATAACTAACTATGAGTTACTGTCCTCCCCTAACCTTCAGCTAACCCTTCTCATGTATAACCAACTACGAGTTACTGTCCTCCCCTAACCTTCAGCTAACCCTTCTCATGTATAACTAACTATGAATTACTGTCCTCCTCTCAACCTTCAGCTAACCCTTCTCATGTATAACTAGCTATGAGTTACTGTCCTCATCTCAACCTTCAGCTAACCCTTCTCATGTATAACTAACTATGAGTTACTGTCCTCATCTCAACCTTCAGCTAACCCTTCTCATGTATAACTAGCTATGAGTTACTGTCCTCCCCTAACCTTCAGCTAACCCTTCTCATGTATAACTAACTATGAGTTACTGTCCTCCCCTAACCTTCAGCTAACCCTTCTCATGTATAACTAACTATGAGTTACTGTCCTCCCCTAACCTTCAGCTAACCCTTCTCATGTATAACCAACTACGAGTTACTGTCCTCCCCTAACCTTCAGCTAACCCTTCTCATGTATAACTAACTATGAGTTACTGTCCTCCCCTAACCTTCAGCTAACCCTTCTCATGTATAACTAACTATGAGTTACTGTCCTCCCCCTAACCTTCAGCTAACCCTTCTCATGTATAACTAACTATGAGTTACTGTCCTCCCCCTAACCTTCAGCTAACCCTTCTCATGTATAACTAACTATGAGTTACTGTCCTCATCTCAACCTTCAGCTAACCCTTCTCATGTATAACTAACTATGAGTTACTGTCCTCATCTCAACCTTCAGCTAACCCTTCTCATGTATAACTAACTATGAGTTACTGTCCTCCCCTAACCTTCAGCTAACCCTTCTCATGTATAACTAACTATGAGTTACTGTCCTCCTAACCTTCAGCTAACCCTTCTCATGTATAACTAACTATGAGTTACTGTCCTCACTCAACCTTCAGCTAACCCTTCTCATGTATAACTAACTTGAGTTACTGTCCTCCCCTAACCTTCAGCTAACCCTTCTCATGTATAACTAACTATGAGTTACTGTCCTCCCCCTAACCTTCAGCTAACCCTTCTCATGTATAACTAACTATGAGTTACTGTCCTCCCCCTAACCTTCAGCTAACCCTTCTCATGTATAACTAACTATGAGTTACTGTCCTCCCCCTAACCTTCAGCTAACCCTTCTCATGTATAACTAACTATGAGTTACTGTCCTCCCCCTAACCTTCAGCTAACCCTTCTCATGTATAACTAACTATGAGTTACTGTCCTCCCCTAACCTTCAGCTAACCCTTCTCATGTATAACTAACTATGAGTTACTGTCCTCCCCTAACCTTCAGCTAACCCTTCTCATGTATAACTAACTATGAGTTACTGTCCTCCCTCAACCTTCAGCTAACCCTTCTCATGTATAACTAACTATGAGTTACTGTCCTCCCCTAACCTTCAGCTAACCCTTCTCATGTATAACTAGCTATGAGTTACTGTCCTCCCCTAACCTTCAGCTAACCCTTCTCATGTATAACTAACTATGAGTTACTGTCCTCATCTCAACCTTCAGCTAACCCTTCTCATGTATAACTAACTATGAGTTACTGTCCTCCCCTAACCTTCAGCTAACCCTTCTCATGTATAACTAACTATGAGTTACTGTCCTCCCCTAACCTTCAGCTAACCCTTCTCATGTATAACCAACTACGAGTTACTGTCCTCCCCTAACCTTCAGCTAACCCTTCTCATGTATAACTAACTATGAGTTACTGTCCTCCCCTAACCTTCAGCTAACCCTTCTCATGTATAACTAGCTATGAGTTACTGTCCTCCCCTAACCTTCAGCTAACCCTTCTCATGTATAACTAACTATGAGTTACTGTCCTCACCTCAACCTTCAGCTAACCCTTCTCGTGTATAACTAACTATGAGTTACTGTCCTCCCCTAACCTTCAGCTAACCCTTCTCATGTATAACTAACTATGAGTTACTGTCCTCCCCTAACCTTCAGCTAACCCTTCTCATGTATAACTAACTATGAGTTACTGTCCTCCCCTAACCTTCAGCTAACCCTTCTCATGTATAACTAACTACGAGTTACTGTCCTCCTCTCAACCTTCAGCTAACCCTTCTCATGTATAACTAACTATGAGTTACTGTCCTCCCCTAACCTTCAGCTAACCCTTCTCATGTATAACTAACTATGAGTTACTGTCCTCCCTCAACCTTCAGCTAACCCTTCTCATGTATAACTAACTATGAGTTACTGTCCTCCCCCTAACCTTCAGCTAACCCCTTCTCATGTATAACTAACTATGAGTTACTGTCCTCCCCTAACCTTCAGCTAACCCTTCTCATGTATAACTAACTATGAGTTACTGTCCTCCCTAACCTTCAGCTAACCCTTCTCATGTATAACTAACTATGAGTTACTGTCCTCCCCTAACCTTCAGCTAACCCTTCTCATGTATAACTAACTATGAGTTACTGTCCTCCCCTAACCTTCAGCTAACCCTTCTCATGTATAACTAACTATGAGTTACTGTCCTCACTCAACCTTCAGCTAACCCTTCTCATGTATAACTAGCTACGAGTTACTGTCCTCCCCTAACCTTCAGCTAACCCTTCTCATGTATAACTAGCTATGAGTTACTGTCCTCCCCTAACCTTCAGCTAACCCTTCTCATGTATAACTAACTATGAGTTACTGTCCTCCCTCTCAACCTTCAGCTAACCCTTCTCATGTATAACTAACTATGAGTTACTGTCCTCCCCTAACCTTCAGCTAACCCTTCTCATGTATAACTAGCTATGAGTTACTGTCCTCCCCTAACCTTCAGCTAACCCTTCTCATGTATAACTAACTATGAGTTACTGTCCTCCCCTAACCTTCAGCTAACCCTTCTCATGTATAACTAACTATGAGTTACTGTCCTCCCCTAACCTTCAGCTAACCCTTCTCATGTATAACTAGCTATGAGTTACTGTCCTCCCCCTAACCTTCTATCCTGTCCCCTAACCTTCAGCTAACCCTTCTCATGTATAACTAGCTATGAGTTACTGTCCTCCTCAACCTTCAGCTAATCCCTTCTCAGTATAACTAACTATGAGTTACTGTCCTCCCTAACCTTCAGCTAACCCTTCTCATGTATAACTAACTATGAGTTACTGTCCTCCCCTAACCTTCAGCTAACCCTTCTCATGTATAACTAACTATGAGTTACTGTCCTCCCTAACCTTCAGCTAACCCTTCTCATGTATAACTAACTATGAGTTACTGTCCTCCCCCTAACCTTCAGCTAACCCTTCTCATGTATAACTAACTATGAGTTACTGTCCCTCCCCTAACCTTCAGCTAACCCTTCTCATGTATAACTAACTATGAGTTACTGTCCTCCCCTAACCTTCAGCTAACCCTTCTCATGTATAACTAACTATGAGTTACTGTCCTCCCCCTAACCTTCAGCTAACCCTTCTCATGTATAACTAACTATGAGTTACTGTCCTCCCCTAACCTTCAGCTAACCCTTCTCATGTATAACTAACTATGAGTTACTGTCCTCCCCTCAACCTTCAGCTAACCCTTCTCATGTATAACTAGCTATGAGTTACTGTCCTCCCCTAACCTTCAGCTAACCCTTCTCATGTATAACTAACTATGAGTTACTGTCCTCCCCCTAACCTTCAGCTAACCCTTCTCATGTATAACTAACTATGAGTTACTGTCCTCCCCTAACCTTCAGCTAACCCTTCTCATGTATAACTAACTATGAGTTACTGTCCTCCCCTAACCTTCAGCTAACCCTTCTCATGTACAACTAACTACGAGTTACTGTCCTCCCCTAACCTTCAGCTAACCCTTCTCATGTATAACTAACTAGAGTTACTGTCCTCCCCTAACCTTCAGCTAACCCTTCTCATGTATAACTAACTATGAGTTACTGTCCTCCCCTAACCTTCAGCTAACCCTTCTCATGTATAACTAACTATGAGTTACTGTCCTCCCCTAACCTTCAGCTAACCCTTCTCATGTATAACTAACTATGAGTTACTGTCCTCCCCTAACCTTCAGCTAACCCTTCTCATGTATAACTAACTATGAGTTACTGTCCTCCCCTAACCTTCAGCTAACCCTTCTCATGTATAACTAACTATGAGTTACTGTCCTCCCCTAACCTTCAGCTAACCCTTCTCATGTATAACTAACTATGAGTTACTGTCCTCCCCCTAACCTTCAGCTAACCCTTCTCATGTATAACTAACTATGAGTTACTGTCCTCCCTAACCTTCAGCTAACCCTTCTCATGTATAACTAACTTATGAGTTACTGTCCTCCCCCTAACCTTCAGCTAACCCTTCTCATGTATAACTAACTACGAGTTACTGTCCTCCCCAACCCTTCAGCTAACCCTTCTCATGTATAACTAACTATGAGTTACTGTCCTCCCCCTAACCTTCAGCTAACCCTTCTCATGTATAACTAACTATGAGTTACTGTCCTCCCCTAACCTTCAGCTAACCCTTCTCATGTATAACCAACTATGAGTTACTGTCCTCCCCCTAACCTTCAGCTAACCCTTCTCATGTATAACTAGCTATGAGTTACTGTCCTCCCCTAACCTTCAGCTAACCCTTCTCATGTATAACTAACTATGAGTTACTGTCCTCATCTCAACCTTCAGCTAACCCTTCTCATGTATAACTAGCTTTGAGTTACTGTCCTCCCCTAACCTTCAGCTAACCCTTCTCATGTATAACTAACTATGAGTTACTGTCCTCCCCTAACCTTCAGCTAACCCTTCTCATGTATAACTAACTATGAGTTACTGTCCTCCCCTAACCTTCAGCTAACCCTTCTCATGTTTAACTAGCTATGAGTTACTGTCCTCATCTCAACCTTCAGCTAACCCTTCTCATGTATAACTAACTATGAGTTACTGTCCTCCCCTAATCTTCAGCTAACCCTTCTCATGTATAACTAACTATGAGTTACTGTCCTCCCCTAACCTTCAGCTAACCCTTCTCATGTATAACTAACTATGAGTTACTGTCCTCATCTCAACCTTCAGCTAACCCTTCTCATGTATAACTAACTATGAGTTACTGTCCTCCCCTAACCTTCAGCTAACCCTTCTCATGTATAACTAACTATGAGTTACTGTCCTCCCTAACCTTCAGCTAACCCTTCTCATGTATAACTAAGTATGAGTTACTGTCCTCATCTCAACCTTCAGCTAACCCTTCTCATGTATAACTAACTATGAGTTACTGTCCTCCCCTAACCTTCAGCTAACCCTTCTCATGTATAACTAACTATGAGTTACTGTCCTCATCTCAAGCTTCAGCTAAACCTTCTCATGTATTACTGACCTTGCTTGCATCCCAAATGGCACCCTATTTCCCTACAAAAGGCCCTGGTGAAAAGTAGTGCACTATATGGGGACTAGGGTGCCATTTGAGACGCAGGCCATGAGTTATTGTGATGGTCTTCCTCCCCAGTCACATGCATGATAACCCCTATCTGTAAGGTCCTTCTGTCCCGTGGTTTATGTCTGTCTCCAGATCTAAATCTCTAGAGGAAATGCTCCTCTATCCGCGACGGTGATAACTGTTCTTGTTCTGTAACTCACAACAGTCAGGGAACCATGTAAACAACAGGCTCTTAAGGCTTGGTCTTTGGTACCACATTAGTGTTGGATTTCCTTGCGTATAGATTTTATGATTTGTTTGGCAGATTCTTGTCCCTGAGCTTTATGGAGGGAAAAAACGTTGTTAAAAAGAGAAAATGGGGGATGGAGAGAGAAGAGGGGGCTCCCTCCAAGGTTCCCCCATACATCCCTGTGTTGAATATGAAAATATATGATGGCATAATGTGTTCACTATGCAAGCTTGAAAGAAACCATATGAACAGGAGGCCAGACAAAGAGCCTACTGTGCTCCAAATACGACTGCCCTCCCCTCCCTTTCTCTCTTTCTCTCTTTCCTCTCTGTCTGATTCAATCGAGGGAACAGGAGGAGAGAGAGAGAGAGAGAGAAGAGAGAGAGAGAGAGAGAGAGAGAGAGAGAGAGTCCTGCTCAGGGAGAAAGAGAGAGAGAGAGAGAGAGAGAGAGAGAGAGAGAGGGAGAGAGCGAGACAGAGAGAGAGAGAGAGAGAGAGAGAGAGAGAGAGAGAGAGAGAGAGAGAGAGAGAGAGAGAGAGAGAGAGAGAGAGAGAGAGAGAGAGAGAGAGCGAGACAGAGAGAGAGAGAGAGGGAGAGGGAGAGAGAGAGAGAGAGAGAGAGAGAGAGAGAGAGAGAGAGAGAGAGCGAGACAGAGAGAGAGAGAGAGAGAGAGAGAGAGAGAGAGAGAGAGAGAGAGAGAGAGAGAGAGAGAGAGAGAGAGAGAGAGAGAGAGAGAGAGAGAGAGAGAGAGAGAGAGAGAGAGAGAGAGAGAGAGAGAGAGAGGGGGAGAGAGAGAGAGAGAGTCCGTCCCAGAGAGAGGAAGAAGGGGGAGCCCTGAGGAGCTGAAAAGGGGCAGTACAAACTAGCCGCCTGCCTCGCACACACGGACCCACCGGAGTACAGGTGAGCTGCAACTACCATACAACTACTGTACAGCTGCTATCTGTTATGCAGAAAAGATCTACAATCAGTTGCTTTGTTTAGCTGCATGCGGACTTGTACTTTTGAGTTTTACCTACAGTCAATTGCGTTGATCTGTAAGTTGTAAGACTATCTCTCTCTGAGGGGGGATGGCGAGAATGCATGGGACCAAAAGGTAAAAATGGGGGAAACATGAACTTTGAAACGTCAACCTATGAACTAACTGATGACAAACATCTGTCGGTGCTGTTTTGTTACTTTCCCTTTGTGGAGGCTGCAGGCTTGCAGCGGGGGGGCTGGTTAGCTGGTGGTTACATTAGCACTGTGGTCAGCTAGTGCTGTCACTGATAGCCTAGCCTATTGTCTTGACTGTGACTGTGTGGAGCCTTGATGTGGCCAGCCCTGATTAGGGACTCAGAGCAGCAGTGTAGTGTAACGTTAGACGGTGTATCAGATGGAGGGTTAGCTAGCTGGAGGCTGATTGTCAGACCTTCCTGTGATACAGCAGGTGACGACCAGTATTAATGGTTAAAGAGAGCAATAACAGTCAGTTGTTTTGCCCATATGTTACTATATGAATTAGTTATTAGAGATGCAACTTATTCATGTTGATGCATGAATTTGACACGTGAGTCGGTGTAACGCAACTCATTTATTCAGGAAACTGCATTGATGTAGTATACTTTTACATCACTTTTAATAACAAGCTAATAAAGTGTTTTTGTTTGAAGAAAACTGGCACAATGGCCCCCCCCAAAAAAATGTGCACACTTTTCTCATAATGACTTTGTGTTGTTGTTTCAGAGTACTGCCCATCCACACACAGTTTACTGTCAAAATGAAGCTGCATATTTCAGCGCCTCCCTTCTCTGAAGCTTTTAACTGTTAAGTGTTTTATTGAAGCTTCTAAGAGTTTTGGAGGGAAGAAAGTCTTGGCATGCCGTGTTGGTTTACACCCCTATTGTGGGTATTCTATTTATTTTGTACACTTAAAGTTCTCCACCTGCGGCTCCCAGGGTGGGCCGTGCTCCCAGTCGTGCTCCCAGTGTGGGCCGTGCTCCCAGGGTGGTCTGTGCTCCCAGTCGTGCTCCCAGGGTGGGCCGTGTAAGCAGTGTGGGAGAGCCCCAGGGGGCGGCCCAGCAGAGAGAGAGAGAGAGAGAGAGAGAGAGAGAGAGAGAGAGAGAGAGAGAGAGAGAGAGAGAGAGAGAGAGAGAGAGAGAGAGAGAAGGAGAGAGAAAGAGAGGGAGAGGGAGAGAGAGGGAGAGGGGGGAAGAGAGAGAGAGAGAGGGAGAGAGAGAGAAATAACAATTTCTGAGGTTCATTGAAGTCTGTGACTGACATTGTTTTGATCACCTCCAACAAAGGCCAAGGCATGCCGCGGCCGGGGCTATCACTGCCTCCCTCCTCCCCCCTCCCCTCCCCCTCATCTTCATCCCCCCCTCCCCTCCTCCTCCCCCTCCTCTCCCTCCTCCTCAGCCTCCTCCTCCTCCTCTTCAGAAGATGAATTATGAACCAAGAATGCCAATTTTGGAGCAAAACCCACAATTATTTGGGAGGTCATTGAATGGCCCTTTGTCTGAACAGGAGAGAGTAGAGCCCACTAAACCCCTGTCTGTGCTGTGTGTGTGTGTGTCTGTGTGTGTGTGTACGTGTGTGTGTACGTGTGTGTGTGTGTATGCGTGCACGTGTGTGTGTGTGTGTGTGTGTGTGTGTGTGTGTGTGTGTGTGTGTGTGTGTGTGTGTGTGTGTGTGTGTGTGTGTGTGTGTGTGTGTGTGTGTGTGTGTGTGTGTGTGTGTGTGTGTGCGTGTGTACGTGTGTGTGTGTGTGTGTGTGTGTGTGTGTGTGTGTGTGTGTGTGTGTGTGTGTGTGTGTGTGTGTGTGTGTGTGTGTGTGTGTGTGTGTGTGTGTGTGTGTGTGTGTGTGTGTGTGTGTGTGTGTGTGTGTGTGTGTGTGTGTGTGTGTGTGTGTGTGTGTGTGTTCGTAATGGATATGTGGGTTTGGCCAAGAGATTAACAACACATCAGCAGTTCTACAGCCCCCATGGGATCGTCATGGCAACCTGTCAGTCAAGGTCCGTACCAGCCGTGAATATTATGGGATAGGTAACAGATACACTTGAAATCCTCTCAGGAATGCTCTCTGTCACTCACCTGACAGTCATACTCACGTCTCACATTCTTCTGTTAATACATAGAGTGGGTACTACATAGAGTGGGTACTACATAGAGTGGGTACTACATAGAGTGGGTACTACATAGAGTGGGTACTACATAGAGTGGGTACTACATAGAGTGGGTACTCACATAGAGTCAGTACTACATAGAGTGGGTACTACATAGAGTGGGTACTACATAGAGTGGGTACTACATAGAGTGGGTACTACATAGAGTCAGTACTACATAGAGTGGGTACTACATAGAGTCAGTACTACATAGAGTGGGTACTACATAGAGTGGGTACTACATAGAGTGGGTACTACATAGAGTCAGTACTACATAGAGTGGGTACTACATAGAGTGGGTACTACATAGAGTGGGTACTACATAGAGTGGGTACTACATAGAGTGGGTACTACATAGAGTGGGTACTACATAGAGTGGGTACTACATAGAGTGGGTACTACATAGAGTGGGTACTACATAGAGTGGGTACTACATAGAGTCGGTACTACATAGAGTGGGTACTACATAGAGTGGGTACTACATAGAGTGGGTACTACATAGAGTCGGTACTACATAGAGTGGGTACTACATAGAGTGGGTACTACATATAGTGGGTACTACATAGGTGGGTACTACATAGAGTGGGTACTACATAGAGTGGGTACTACATAGAGTGGGTACTACATAGAGTGGGTACTACATAGAGTGGGTACTACATAGAAGTGGGTACTACATAGAGTGGGTACTACATAGAGTGGGTACTACATAGAGTGGGTACTACATAGAGTGGGTACTACATAGAGTCGGTACTACATAGAGTGGATACTGCATAGAGTGGGTACTACATAGAGTGGGTACTACATAGAGTGGGTACTACATAGAGTGGGTACTACATAGAGTGGGTACTACATAGAGTGGGTACTACATAGAGTGGGTACTACATAGAGTCAGTACTACATAGAGTCAGTACTACATAGAGTGGGTACTACATAGAGTCAGGTACTACATAGAGTGGGTACTACATAGAGTCGGTACTACATAGAGTGGGTACTACATAGAGTGGGTACTACATAGAGTGGGTACTACATAGAGTGGGTACTACATAGAGTCGGTACTACATAGAGTCAGTACTACATAGAGTGGGTACTACATAGAGTCAGGTACTGCATAGAGTGGTACTACATAGAGTGGGTACTACATAGAGTGGGTACTACATAGAGTGGGTACTACATAGAGTGGGTACTACATAGAGTGGGTACTACATAGAGTGGGTACTACATAGAGTGGGTACTACATAGAGTGGGTACTACATAGAGTGGGTACTACATAGAGTCAGTACTACATATAGTGGGTACTACATAGAGTCAGTACTACATAGAGTGGGTACTACATAGAGTGGGTACTACATATAGTGGGTACTACATAGAGTGGGTACTACATAGAGTGGGTACTACATAGAGTGGGTACTACATAGAGTCGGTACTACATAGAGTCGGTACTACATAGAGTGGGTACTACATAGAGTCAGTACTACATAGAGTGGGTACTACATAGAGTGGGTACTACATAGAGTGGGTACTACATAGAGTCGGTACTACATAGAGTGGGTACTACATAGAGTGGGTACTACATAGAGTGGGTACTACATAGAGTGGGTACTTCATAGAGTGGGTACTACATAGAGTGGGTACTACATAGAGTCGGTACTACATAGAGTGGGTACTACATAGAGTGGGTACTACATAGAGTGGGTACTACATAGAGTGGGTACTACATAGAGTGGGTACTACATAGAGTGGGTACTACATAGAGTGGGTACTACATAGAGTGGGTACTACATAGAGTGGGTACTACATAGAGTCAGTACTACATAGAGTGGGTACTACATAGAGTCAGTACTACATATAGTGGGTACTACATAGAGTGGGTACTACATAGAGTGGGTACTACATAGAGTGGGTACTACATAGAGTCAGTACTACATAGAGTCAGTACTACATAGAGTGGGTACTACATAGAGTCAGTACTGCATATAGTGGGTACTACATAGAGTGGGTACTACATAGAGTGGGTACTACATAGAGTCGGTACTACATAGAGTGGGTACTACATAGAGTGGGTACTACATAGAGTGGGTACTACATAGAGTGGGTACTACATAGAGTGGGTACTACATAGAGTGGGTACTACATAGAGTGGGTACTACATAGAGTGGGTACTACATAGAGTGGGTACTACATAGAGTGGATACTGCATAGAGTGGGTACTGCATAGAGTGGGTACTACATAGAGTGGGTACTACATAGAGTGGGTACTACATAGAGTGGGTACTACATAGAGTGGGTACTACATAGAGTGGGTACTACATAGAGTGGGGGCTACATAGAGTCGGTACTACATAGAGTCGGTACTACATAGAGTGGGTACTACATAGAGTGGGTACTACATAGAGTGGGTACTACATAGAGTCGGTACTACATAGAGTGGGTACTACATAGAGTGGGTACTACATAGAGTGGGTACTACATAGAGTCGGTACTACATAGAGTGGGTACTACATAGAGTGGGTACTACATAGAGTGGGTACTACATAGAGTGGGTACTACATAGAGTGGGTACTTCATAGAGTGGGTACTACATAGAGTGGGTACTACATAGAGTCGGTACTACATAGAGTGGGTACTACATAGAGTGGGTACTACATAGAGTGGGTACTACATAGAGTCGGTACTGCAGGGAGGGGTTTATAGACATATGTACTGAACACAGTAGTGTATGGCAGTATACATTTAATCGGTATATCATATATTATTAGGTGGAGTTGAGATATGGGATATATGAGTGATAACACTCTCATACAAAAGCTGACCTGACATGCAACATCTCCCATTACAGTGATTGCCGTATGGAACCAGTAAACATCATATCAATCAGAAGGTGGAGTTGACACATGGGACATTACTATTTTTTTTTTTTTTTGGTATTTTTTATTTTTTTTAATTTTTTTTCCACCTTTATTTAACCAGGTAAGCCAGTTGAGAACAGGTTCTCATTTACAACTGCGACCTGGCCAAGATAAAGCATAGTAGTGCAATAACAAAAAAACAACAACAACACAGAGTTACATATGGGGTAAAAAAACAAAGTCAGAAATACAACAGAAAATATATATACAGTGTGTGCAAATGTAGCAAGTTATGGAGGTAAGGCAGTAAATAGGCTATAGTGCAGAATAATTACAATAGTATTAACACTGGAATGCTAGATGTGCAAGAGATTATGTGCAAATAGAGATACTGGGGTGCAAAAGAGCAAAATAAATAACAATATAGGGATGAGGTAGTTGGGTGGGCTAATTTCAGATGGGCTGTGTACAGGTGCAGTGATCGGTAAGGTGCTCTGACAACTGATGCTTAAAGTTATTGAGGGAGATAAGAGTCTCCAGCTTCAGAGATTTTTGCAATTCGTTCCAGTCATTGGCAGCAGAGAACTGGAAGGAATGGCGGCCAAAGGAGGTGTTGGCTTTGGGAATGACCAGTGAGATATACCTGCTGGAGCGCAGACTACGGGTGGGTGCTGCTATGGTGACCAATGAGCTAAGATAAGGCGGGATTTGCCTAGCAGTGATTTATAGATGGCCTGGAGCCAGTGGGTTTGACGACGAACATGTAGTGAGGACCAGCCAACAAGAGCGTACAGGTCACAGTGGTGGGTAGTGTATGGGGCTTTGGAGACAAAACGGATGGCACTGTGATAGACTACATCCAATTTGCTGAGTAGAGTGTTGGAGGCTATTTTGTAAATGACATCGCCCGAAGTCAAGGATCGGTAGGATAGTCAGTTTTACGAGGGCATGTTTGGCAGCATGAGTGAAGGAGGCTTTGTTGCGAAATAGGGAAGCCGATTCTAGATTTAACTTTGGATTGGAGATTCTTTATGTGAGTCTGGAAGTTGAGTTTACAGTCTAACCAGACACCTAGGTATTTGTAGTTGTCCACATACTCTAGGTCAGACCCGTCGAGAGTGGTGATTCTAGTCGGGTGGGCGGGTGCCAGCAGCGTTCGATTGAAAAGCATGCATTTAGTTTTACTAGTGTTTAAGAGCAGTTGGAGGCTACTGAAGGATTGTTGTATGGCATTGAAGCTCGTTTGGAGGTTTGTTAACACAGTGTCCAATGAAGGGCTGGGAATTGCCAGGGACCTCATACGATATGATATTATCACGATACGTGGGTGCCGTTCCGACATGTATTGTGATTCTCACAACTCTATATGCATTGCGATTCGATACTGTGGTTTTATTGTGATTCCACGGTCCAAACACATTGCAGAGGGACAGAGAGCCGTGACAAGTTCTGATGTCATGGAGACCAAAGGGATGACTAGCTAAAGAGAAGCTATGAAGGAAACTTACCGGAGTGGTGAAGTTATGGCCACCTAGCGCAATAATTATATTGCAATATTGTCAAAATGATATGAAATATCGTCAAAAATAGCATCCCGATATGTAAATGTAAACATTTTTTTCCCCCATCACTAGACATTACACTCTCACCTGACGAGCAAATTATTCCCTAACACATACAGTTGAAGTCGGAAGTTTACATACACCTTAGCCAAATACATTTAAACTCAGTTTTTCACAATTCCTGACATGTAAATCCTAGTACAAATTCCCTGTCTTAGGTCAGTTGGGATCACCACTTTTATTTTAAGAATGTGAAATGTCAGAATAATAGTAGAGATAATGATTTATTTCAGATTTTATTTCTTTCATCACATTTCCAGTAGGTCAGAAATTTACATACACTCAATTAGTATTCGGTAGCATTGCCTTTAAATTGTTTAACTTGGGTCAAACGCGTCGGGTAGCCTTCCACAAGCTTCCCACAATAAGTTGGGTGAATTTTGGCCCATTCCTCCTGACAGAGCTGGTGTAACTGAGTCAGGTTTGTAGGCCTCCTTGCTCGCACATGCTTTTTCAGTTCTGCACACACATTTTCTATTTGATTGAGGTCAGGGCTTTGTGATGGCCACTCCAATACCTTGACTTTGTTGTCCTTAAGCCATTTTGCCACAACTATGGAAGTATGCTTGGGGTCATTGTCCATTTGGAAGACCCATTTGCGACCAAGCTTTAACTTCCTGACTGATGTCTTGAGATGTTGCTTCAATATATCCACATAATTTTCCTTCCTCATGATGCCACATTGTACTGAACACACACTGTAAGGGGAAGCTGATTGACAGGTGAACTGTATGACAGTACTGTAAGGGGAAGCTGATTGACAGGTGAACTGTATGACAGTACTGTAAGGGGAAGCTGATTGACAGGTGAACTGTATGACAGTACTGTAAGGGGAAGCTGATAGACAGGTGAACTGTATGACAGTACTGTAAGGGGAAGCTGATTGACAGGTGAACTGTATGACAGTACTGTAAGGGGAAGCTGATTGACAGGTGAACTGTATGACAGTACTGTAAGGGGAAGCTGATTGACAGGTGAACTGTATGACAGTACTGTAAGGGGAAGCTGATTGACAGGTGAACTGTATGACAGTACTGTAAGGGGAAGCTGATTGACAGGTGAACTGTATATTCATCATAGGGTGGAGGCATAAAGGACATCTGTGATTACTCTCCCACACAGCCTGAGAGGAAAGACACTGTAAATGATATCCTTAGATTGAACCGTTCCCTTACATGTTCACTGTTGATGTCCTCACTTTTCTATAAAAACAGGAACTGTGTAAGGTACTTTATCTGTTCCTGATGAAAACACTGACAACATGAAACAAGCTGAGAGATTAAATATGTGTGTGTGGGTGCAGCATCTGTGTTTACGGTGTAACACCTTTGAAGTAGAGCTTCCATTGAAGCTCCATGTAATTGGAAGGTAGAGGGGATAGAGCACACAGGGTGCTATCAGACCCCAGGTATGACAAGGGGGAGATGGGGTCAGGGGCGATGGGGTCAGGGGGTGATGGGGTCAGGGGCGATGGGGTCAGGGGGCGATGGGGTCAGGGGGCGATAGGGTCAGGGAGCGATAGGGTCAGGGGGCGATGGGGTCAGGGGGCGATGGGGTCAGGGGGCGATGGGGTCAGGGGGCGATGGGGTCAGGGTGTGATGGGGTCAGGGGGCGATGGGGTCAGGGGGCGATAGGGTCAGGGGCGATGGGGTCAGGGAGCGATGGGGTCAGGGTGTGATGGGGTCAGGGGGCGATGGGGTCAGGGGCGATGGGGTCAGGGGGTGATGGGGTCAGGGGGTGATGGGGTCAGGGGGAGATGGGGTCAGGGTGTGGTGGGGTCAGGGGCGATGGGGTCAGGGGGTGATGGGGTCAGGGGTGATGGGGTCAGGGGCGATGGGGTCAGGGGGCGATGGGGTCAGGGGCGATGGGGTCAGGGTGTGATGGGGTCAGGGGGTGATGGGGTCAGGGGGCGATGGGGTCAGTGAGAGTTGGGTAGCGGGATGTTCCTAAGCTTCAAATCCACAATTACACCATAACTCAACACACATCCAAAACCTGCAGTGCCAGACTTTCTCTCAAGCTTTCCCAGTGATTTCACTGTATGGTTCAAATCAAGTCAAATCAAGTGTTATTTGCCACATGCGCCGAATACAACAGGTGTAGAGACCTTACCGTGAAATGCTGACTTACAAGCCCTTAACAAACAATGCAGTTAAGAAAAAATAAGAGTTAAGAAAATATTGCCTAAATAAACTAAAGTAAAAAAAAAAAAAAGTAACAATAAAATAACAATAACGAGGCTATATTCAGGGGGTACCGGTACCGAGTCAATGTAGGTAGGGGTAAAGTGACTATGCATAGATAATAAACAACGAGTAGCAGCAAGGTAAAAAAAAGGGGGGGTCAATGCAAATAGTCCGGGTAGCCATTTGTTAGTGGTAATTCTGACTACGGACTGGGCGGCAGGTAGCTTAGTGGTTAAGAGCGTTGTGCCAGTAACCGAAAGGTTGCTGGTTCTAATCCCCGAGCCGACTAGGTGAAAAATCTGTCGATGTGCCCTTGAGCAAGGCACTTAATGTTTCGGCCGAGGCTGCCTTGCTTTGGCGGTCGTCGTCTCCGGAGTACTAGCTGCCACCGTTGTATGTTTCGATGTTCGTTTGGTTTTGTCTTGATGTTGTACACCTGTTATCGTTTAGCGTTCATTATTGTCCTATAAGTTCTCGTTGTGTTTTTCAGGTGTTGTGTGTGATTGCGCTACTGTTGGTTGTCTGTGCTTCGTTGTTTCCTCCTCTGTTTGGAGAGGGTTCTCACACATGTTAGTGCGCATTTTGTTTTACGCCTGTGTGCGTATTTTCTCGCCTCCGGGCTTTTTGGCTCGTGTTCTAAGTGATTGTTCACTAAAGTCTTTTGGACTAAGTTTCTGCGTCCTGCGCCTGATTCCTGCACCACACCCACCTACAGCACCCACTGACACTTAACCCTAATTGCTCCTGTAAGTTGCTCTTGATAAGAGCGTCTGCTAAATGACTCAAATGTAAATAAATAAAGACAGACAGAGGTTAGTGTAGTCCAGGATTTGAGAGATAGTATGTGACGTTTTTCTGAATGATAAAGTTGTCTGATGTTGCTTAAATTGTGAAGTGGTCGTACAGTTTCGGATTTGAGGGATGCATTAAGACAATTGAACATCCTGCTGATGTTCACCTGCCAGATTTAGTAACTAACTCAGTGCTTTCCCAGTGATGTCATGTCAGTCTGAAAGACTCTAACTCCAACACATGTTCACGGTCTTGTGGTGAACAAATATTTACAGATTTAGATTTTAATCAGAACCGAAATTCTAGGCATTCTTCCAACAGATGTCCTCAACAGAAGATGGTCGCCACTTTGTAGATCCAAGATTGTAAACATCAACTTGATGTTGAAACATACTCAACTGTAGTCAACATCCGAATCTCAAACTTCAAATCTGTCAGAATGATTGTGTACAGTATACGGTATAATACAAACCCAATCATGTATAAAATAAAACATTGCAAATCTAAACAATGATAATTAGATTGATGTCAGCATACAAAAGTATGTGGATACCCATTCAAATTAGTGGATTCGGCTATTTCAGCCATACCCGTTGCTGACAGGTGTATAAAATCGAGCACACAGCCATGCAATCTCCATAGACAAACATTGGTAGTAGAAAGGCCTTACTGAAGAGCTCAGTGACTTTCAACATGGCACTGTCATAGGATGCCACCTTTCCAACAAGTCAGTTCGTCAAATTTCTGCCCTGCTAGAGCTGCCCCGGGTCAACTGTAAGTGCTGTTATTGTGAAGTGGAAACGTCTAGGAGCAACAACGGCTCAGCCACGAAGTGGTAGGCCACACAAGCTCACAGAACGGGACAACCAAGTGCTGAAGCGCGTAAAAATTGTCTGTTCCAAACTGCATCTGGAAGCAACTTCAGCACAAGAACTGTACGTCGGGAGCTTCATGAAATGGGTTTCCATGGCCGAGCAGCCACACACAAGCCTAAGATCACCATGCGCAATGCCAAGCGTCGGCTGGAGTGGTCCAAAGCTCGCAACCATTGGACTCTGGAGCAGTGGAAACGCGTTCTCTCGAGTGATGAATCACGCCTCACCGTCTGACAGTCCAACAAACAAATATGGGTTTGGCGGATGCCAGGAGAATGCTACTATGCCCCAATGCGTAGTGCCAACTGTAATGTTTGGTGGAGGAGGAATAATGGTCTTGGGCTGTTATTCATGGTTCGGGCACCTTAGTTCCAGTGAAGGGAAATCTTAACACTACAGCAATGACATTCTAGACGATTCTGTGCTTCCAACTTTGTGGCAACAGTTTCAGGAAGGCCCTTTCCTGTTTCTGCATGACAATGCCCCCGTTTTAGAAAGCGAGATCCATACAGAAATGGCTTGTCGAGATCAGTGTGGAAGAACTTGACTGGCCTGCACAGAGCCCTGACCTCAACCATTTTTACATTACATTTTAGTCGTTTAGCAGACGCTCTTATCCAGAGCGACTTACAGTTAGTGAGTGCATACAGTTTCATACTGCCCCCCCATGGGAATCGAACCCACAACCCTGGTGTTGCAAACGCCATGCTCTACCAACTGAGCTACACGGGACAACCCCATCGAACACCTTTGGGATGAATTGGAACGCCGACTGCGAGCCAGGCCTAAATCATGTCAGAACTTTTTCCACTGTTAATGTGACCTATAATGTGAACAATTCAATTGAAAAACAAACTGAAATCTTCGAGGGGGAAAAATGACAAATAAAAACCTTACAATAACCTGGTTGCATAAGTGTGCACACCCTCTTATAACTGGGGGAGTGGCTGTGTTCAGAATGAACCAATCACATTCAAACTCGTGTTAAATAGAAGTCATTACACACCGGCCATCCTTTAAAGTGACTCTGATTCACCACAAATAAAGTTCAGCTGTTCTAGTAGGATTTTCCTGACATTTTCTTAGTTGCATCTCAGAGCAAAAAATCCATGGTCCGCAGAGAAGCTTCCAAGGCGTCGGAGGGATCTCATTGTTGAAATATATCAGTCAGGAGAAGGGTACAAAATAATTTCCAAAGCATTACATATACCATGGAACACAGTGAAGACAGTCATCATCAAGTGGAGAAAACATGGCACAACAGAGACATTACCAAGAACTGGACATCCCTCCAAAATGTATGAAAAGACGAGAAGAAAACGGGTCAGGGAGGCTTCCAAGAGGCCGACAGCAACATTAAAAGGAACTGCAGGAATTTCTGGCTGTGTGCTACATGTGACAACAATCTCCCGTATTCTTCATATGAATGGGCTGTGGGGGTAGGGTGGCAAGACGGAAGCCTTTTCTTACAAAGAAAAACATCCAAGCCCGGCTGGAGTTTGCAAAAACAAACATCAAGTCGCCCAAAAGTACGTGGGAAAATGTGTTATGGTCTGATGAAACCAAGGTTGAACTTTTTGGACATCATTCCAAAAGGTATGTTTGGCACAAAACAACACTGCACATCACCCAAAGAACACCATACCCACAGTGAAGCATGGTAGTGGCAGCATCATTCTTTGGGGCTGTTTTTCTTCAGCTGGAAACCGGGGCCTTAGTCAGGGTGGAGGGAATTATGAACAGTTCCAAATACCAGGCAATGTTGGCACAAAACCTTCAGGCGTCCGTTAGAAAGCTGACGATGAAGAGGAAGTTCACCTTTCAGCATGACAACGACCCAAAGCACACATCCAAATCCACAAAAGCATGGCTTCACCAGAAGAAGATTAACGTTTTGGAATGGCCCAGCCAGAGCCCAGACCTGAATCCTAATTGAACATCTCTGGGGTGATCTGAAGAGGGCTGTGCACAGGAGATGTCCTCGCAATCTGACAGATTTGGAGCGTTTTTGCAAAGAAGAGTGGGCAAATATTGCCACGTCAAGATGTGCCACGCTAATAGACTCCTACCCCAAAAGACTGAGTGCTGTAATAAAATCAAAAGGTGCTTCAACAAAGTATTAGTTTAAGGGTGTGAACACTTATGCCACCAGGCTATTGCAAGTTTTTAATTTTTAATTTTTCCCCCTTCAAAGATTTCAGTTTGTTTTTCAATTGAATTGTTCACGTTATAGGTCACATTAAAGGTGGAAAAAGTTCTGACATGATTTATCTTTGTCTCATTCTTTGACATCACAAAAACATGGCATTTTAACAGGGGAGATTTTTTATATCCACTGTACGTTGATCAATGACAAGAATTGTAATTTTGAATTCCGTAAAGTGAGTGTGGAAGAGGTTACATTTTTGTTGTTGTCTAGCAACAACGACAAGCCACCGGGGTCTGACAACTTGGATGGCAAATTACTGAGGAAAATAGCGGACGATATTTCCACTCGTATTTGCCATATCTTCAATCTAAGCCTACTAGAAAGTGTCTTTACCCCCTTTACTGGCTCAAATAGCCGACCAATCAGCCTGTTACCAACCCTTAGTAAAGTTTTTGAAAAAATTGTGTTTGACCAGATACAATGCTATTTCACAGTAAACAAATTGACAACAGACTTTCTGTTATGGGGTATGCATGGTTGTCTGAGCTGTGTGCTAGTCGTTTAAACAGACAGCTCGGTGCGTTCAACATGTCTATACCTCTCACAAATACAAGTAGTGATAAAGTCAATCTTTCCTCCACTTTGACCCAGGATAGATTGACATGCATATTATTAATGTTAGCTCTCTGTGTACATCCAAGAGCCAGCTGTGCTGCCCTGTTCTGAGACAATTGCAATTTTCCTAAGTCCCTCTTTGTGGCACCTGACCACACGACTGAACAGTAGTCCAGGTGCCACAAAACTAAAGCCTGTAGGACCTGCCTTGTTGATAGTGCTGTTAAGAAGGTAGAGCAGCACTTTATTATGGACAGACTTCTCCCCATCTTAGCTACTGTTGTATCAATATGTTTTGACCATGACAGTTTACAATTCAGGGTTACTCCAAGCAGTTTAGCCTCCTCAATTTGCTAAATTTCCACATTATTCATTGCAAGATTTAGCTGAGGTTTAGGGTTTAGTGAATGATTTGTCCCAAATACAATGCTTTTAGTTTTAGAAATATTTAGGACTAACTTATTCCTTGCCACCCATTCTGAAACTAACTGCAGCTCTTTGTTAAGTGTTGCTGACATGTATAGTGTTGAGTCATCCGCACACATAGACACACTGGCTTTACTCAAAGCCAGTGGCATGTTGTTAGTAAAGATTGAAAAAAGTAAGTGGCCTAGACAGCTGCCCGGGGGAATTCCTGATTCTACCTGGATTTTTTTGGAGAGGCTTCCATTAAAGAACACCCTCTGTGTTCTGTTAGACAAGTAACTCTTTATCCACATCATAGCAGGGGGAGTAAAGCCATAACACATACATTTTTCCAGCAACAGACTATGATCGATAATGTCAAAAGCCACACTGAAGTCTAACAAAACAGCCTCCACAATCTTTTTATCATCAATTTCTCTCAGCCAATCATCAGTCATTTGTGTAAGTGCTGTGATTGTTGAATGTCCTTCCCTATAAGCGTGCTGAAAGTCTGTTGTCAATTTGTTTACTGTGAAATAGCATCGTATCTGGTCAAACACCATTTTCCCCAAAACTTTACTAAGGGTTGGTAACAGGCTGATTGGTCGGCTATTTGAGCCAGTAAAAGGGGTAAAGACACTTTCTAGTAGGCTTAAATTGAAGATATGGCAAATAGGAGTGGCAATATCGTCTGCTATTAT